>NW_026251686.1:0-1126 GCF_025024165.1 Kickxella alabastrina | reverse complement strand
CGCATCAGAAGCAAGGACTGCACCGTTTTTATCAAGGACGCCTGGACCGAGGTGGGTGATGGAAGTGGGCGACAATGACGTGCGCGACGAGGTTGCCCATCTGCGCAAGATCACCCGGACACTCGAGCGCTATCCAGAGCTTGCGGGCACATACCGGTCCTCGAAGCCGGCGGTCGCATTGAATTTCCAGAGTTGCAGCAGCAATACATATAGAGGACACGACGCGCAGTATTCTTGGAGGCCTATTTGCATGTCGAGTCGGCGAAGATTCGGAGCTGCCATTTTGTGCACACAGCGCATGCCACGTCGCCGATTGGCATGCCACTTGATAGGCTCCAGTCCGTTCCCGAGCTGATCATCGCTGTTGCCGGGCTATGCGCGCCACCGCGCCATGCGAGCACTGCATTATTGCACCGTGTATCTCAGCAGCAACTTTCTTTTCCGGCGTATGATGGTGGCACTGTCAAGGGCATGTTGATTGATTTGACCATGCGATCGACTGCGAGATCTGGGCCGATGCGAACGGCTATCGGCACACTGAATTTCATGAGCGTGAACAACCTCGAGGGCAACAGCAACAAGCGCGAGCTCGACGACTGGGAGGCGCTGATTTATGTCCTGGTGTGGCTTGGGACATTTGGACTCAATGGCACACCCAAACATGACAGTGATGCAGTGGCACAGAAGGATTGCAGGTGCTAAATCAAGTATTGGGTTGACGGCACAACATTGAAGGACATTGCCAGCTACAAGCGCGACAATTTGGACAACAGTTCCAGTTTAAATCTATTCTCAACAGTTTGATAGTAGGGTGGATCATACCAATGTTCTTGCAGGGTTGTTGAGTATGATGCGCAATATTCTAATCGACAATGCAGGATGCAGTGAAGACGGTAGGGGCGCAAATATGAAACACCTTTTAACCATGGCAACTGTGAATCATCGCTGAAAGCACGCCTGGTTCACTTTCTCCATTATCCAAATTGCATTGGCAGTTCAACGGCGAGATGCTATGAACTCCAATGATTGATCCGTTTAAAGCGCGCGCTGACATGGCACCAACTATTGCCAAAGAGTTGTTGGCCATGTTGGAGGATGCTGCTGAGTATTGCCAAGAATTGTTGAA
>NW_026251685.1:0-1239 GCF_025024165.1 Kickxella alabastrina | reverse complement strand
GGGGAGTGTTGTAATTCCGTTCTGGTGGAAACTCCATCTTGGCGGAATTCCGTCTTGCATACTGTAAGATGATTGCAAGACCAGAAGTTTCTAAAGTATCCTTCTCTTTTATTTACCTTTCTTATCTTCACTTGCTGTCTCCTATATAAGAGACAGCTTCCTCAGTCTCTTCACTTCTTTCTTGAGCTTAGAACTTTATCTTTTTCTTCCTTTTAAATATAACCTGCAAACCTTCTCTTTGCTCAGCTTTGCTCGTTTTTCACAGTTTGTGTAAGGTGCTTGGCAATGCAGTTAACAAACTCACCACCATTGTTGGACTGAATGATCTTGGGGAAGCCAAAATTGCCGATAATGTGCATTCAGAGTGCTGCAATGGTCTTAGCTTGCTTGTCTGGGATAGCCTCTAAATACAAAAATTGTGTGTGAATATCAATCAACACATGTAGGTAATTGTTGCCATTGCTGGATGTCGGGAATGGTCCCACCAGGTTGACAGCAACATGTTCGAATGGTATATCTGACAAAATGGTCTGCAGTTGATGGTGCACAACTGGTGTATTGTTGTGCTACTGACAGACAACACAAGTGGTAATGTAGACGTCAATATCCCTGTGCATACCAGGCTAACTGTGACCAACAGCATGTAATGAATCTGCGACAGCATTGATGCCAAAGTGCCCCTGCAGATGTTGCTTCTTGACCAGGTTGATGCACTGGGTAGGGTCATTGATTAATACTTGCAAGGCATGCACAGCTGCAACTGGCATGTCTTCACCCCACAAGTGCATTGTACACATGAGAGAGGTGGTCAGGGAGGATTTTGTCAACTCCTGGGCAGTGCACAACTGCAATATCTTAGGATGAAAGCTCCTCAAACCAGCCGATCAACATGGCATTCAAATAATTCCGGGAGTGCATGTAGGTCAGCTGTTAATGGGTAATTTTAATACATCTACTTAAAAATGTATTCTAAAAACTAGGCGAAGAGAAGCAAGAGAACTAATAAATGTTGTTTTACCCTTTTAATGGTTGTGAGTCTTTGTACTCATAAAGATAAGGGCAACTGATGGGCATTTCCTATTAAGGAAATCTATGCCCAACATCAGCAAGTGTGAAGTGCTGACCATAAAGGTATTGATGGAAGCAGCATAGTTCATAGACAATTCCCAGCAGCTCACACCTGGTGGCCGAATAATTACACTCAGCATGGTTGAGCGAACATGAGGCACATGAGAGATA
>NW_026251684.1:0-1387 GCF_025024165.1 Kickxella alabastrina | reverse complement strand
AAATTTATTTTCTAGTGTTTGAAAACTGAGCTTGTGATATTTCTTTTTATAAACAATTAAATAAAAGGAAGAATGTATGGTTTTAATTCTGTGCAAGTAAATAAACATAAAAGTAGTCATTTCGCATTTGTTCTCTCTCCTCTCGTTGAGTGTATCTTGTCTTCAACATTCATTTTATATTAAATTGTTTTTTATTAGGGCTGGCACTTTTCAAATTTTATTATTTTTTATTTTCCTCTTTATATTGTATTTTCAAGTAAAATAATGTACATCAAGCGGATATATGCAGGTTTAGTTTCAACACTGCTTCTATGCCAAACAACCTACGCCCTCTTTATTCCTGATGTCTCCGCTACTCTCTACAAACGCATAATCAACGGGTTTTTACTGACAAATAGTCTGGGGACCAGTGCTGTCCCTGTAATTAAAGTCGCCGGCGACGGCATGTACGCCTGTGGCGGAACCATTATATCGCCCAAACATATCCTCACAGCCGCCCACTGCGTAGTACAAACCAAAGACGCAGTCTCGCCACAACCAACGTTACTATCCTCTACGACCACTACGACAAAGATAAGCAGAAAGTTGGCAATGTGAATAAAATAACCATTCATCCAGAGTACTTTGCCCAGGAGCGAAATGGCCGGGTAGATATTGCAATTTTAGAGCTGGAGGACCTGAATTTTTCAGAGTTTAACCAGCGAGTTCCCATTTACGATGGACCCATTGGGGTTGAGCAGACTATGTTGGCTGTTGGTGGGGCCAGGCAGAAGACGGTGCAGATAATCTATCAGTTCTTAGGGGTGTGCTGGTCATGACCGGGAACAAAACGTGTGCGGGGGTGAATCCGGCGAGTTTGTTGATAATAATGGCCCGCAGATATGCACACCTGGCGCGCTCACCCCGTATCACAGCACATGTATGGGTGACTCGGGTTCAGGTCTGCTTGTCAGCTCTAATAATACACTGATACTTGTGGGTGTGGACAGTATTGCGGTGAATTACGGTGAGAGCGAGTGCGGCAATACTAGCGGGTTTCACCTTTTTGTGCATGCGTCATACTATATGGACTTTATCATGGAAAATACAGGCTTGTCAAGGGAGTACCTGACTGGTCTTAGCGACTCGTAAAAACATTTCAATCATTTGTTATTTTTTATGAAAGATCTTTATTTAAATACACGTTATTTATTATAAAAATGCAAATGGAAAACGCTTTACTACTAAAGAAATTATTCTCCATAGGTTGGGCTTAGCAGATC
Organism: Kickxella alabastrina; assembly: GCF_025024165.1. Taxonomy (NCBI): domain Eukaryota; kingdom Fungi; phylum Kickxellomycota; class Kickxellomycetes; order Kickxellales; family Kickxellaceae; genus Kickxella; species Kickxella alabastrina. The sequence continues at coordinate 125 of NW_026251684.1, read as the reverse complement.
ATGAATCTGCTTGGCAAATTCACCATTGACCTCCCTCCCGGAAGCCGTCGCCGTCGGCGTATCCTTACAGAGTGAAGCGTCGGCGCCAAACGATTCCTTGGCAAGTGTGTCCGACTCCTCCTCCA
>NW_026251683.1:0-1515 GCF_025024165.1 Kickxella alabastrina | reverse complement strand
GCCATCCGGGGTAATGCAGAGCCTCGGACCGACGAGGACCAGCTGAAGCCTATGTCAATCAGTGCACTGAAAACTGCACGTGCAAACGACCAAATTGAGGAATGGGGATGGCTACGAATTACATTCCCTGACAACGATACCAATCCAGCAATCCATGTGGCAGCAACCACGACGACACAAGACAGGGCGCTACAGGAGCTACATGCCAGATACACCCAAGTCCTTGATCAGCCGCCCTCCAAACGACCACCACCAGGCGGCCCTGAGATGGAAATCCATGTACATGAGGGCACAGCACCTGTGACCAAGGCACCATACCGCCTGTCACATGCAGAGATGGATGAACTAGACCGACAAGTGACTGACTTACTTGCAAAGGGGTATATCCGCCCGTCATCTTCCCCATGGGGTGCACCAGTCCTCTTTGTCAAGAAAAAGGATGGATCAATGCGCCTGTGTGTTGACTACCGTGGCCTGAACGCAGTGACGATAAAAGATGCATTCCCAATGCCGCGTATAGACGATTTGCTTGACGACACCCGTGGCGCAAAAGTTTTCTCGAAAATCGATTTGGTACAGGCTTACCACCAGGTGCGAATTTGCAATGCAGACATCGCCAAAACTGCCTTCCGCACAAAACAAGGGTCATTTGAATTCACAGTTGTACCTTTCGGGCTGACAAATGCCCCTGCCGTCTTCCAACGTGTCATGAACCATGCGCTGCGCAACCTACTTGGCAAAACGTGCATCGTGTACCTAGACGACATCTTAGTCTTTTCAAAGAATGACGCCGACCATGCAAAAGATCTCGAGGATGTACTCGCCTGCCTCAAGGAGCACAACCTGCACACAAAACCCGAAAAATGTGCATTCTTCAAAGACACAGTCGACTTCCTTGGGTTTGTCATTTCAGGCAAGGGTATTGCGACTGACCCACGCAAAGTAGATGCCGTTAAAGAGTGGCGCACGCCAGAGACAATTACAGACATCCGCGCATTCCTTGGATTAAGCGGCTACTACCGCCGGTTTATTAAAAACTATGCTAGAATAGCACTACCGCTGACCGATTTGCTATGCAATACCGACTTTTCGTGGAACGACCAGGCTGACAGGGCTTTCACCGAGCTGAAGCAGCAACTATCCACAGCACCAATACTCCATCAGTATGATCCAACTTGCGAAACGAGAGTCGAGACAGATGCATCCGGCTCTGCAATTGGCGGTGTCCTACACCAACGACATGACAAGGTGTGGTGCCCAGTGGCATTCTATTCGGCAAAGCTGGGACCAGCACAGCGCAACTATGCAGTCCACGAGCAAGAACTTCTTGCAATCATTCGTGCACTGGTCCTCTGGCGGCATTACCTACATGGCATCAAGTTTGAAGTGATTACAGACCACAAATCAATCGAGTTCCTTAAGACGCAAAACAACATATCCCCGCGCCAGGCCCGCTGGCTGGATATCTGGCAGGAATTCGACATGAAAATCATTTACCGCAAGGGCGCTCAAAAT
>NW_026251682.1:0-1627 GCF_025024165.1 Kickxella alabastrina | reverse complement strand
TGCTGATATGCGAAGTCCAATATAACACTCCCAGCAGCCCATGGTTCTAGCACTGACCTGTGAATACAAATACTGTTTATTTGTAAGCAAAATTTTAACATTTTATACCAGAGGAAAACATATTCGGCAAAGATATTCAGTGACAACTTGTACAAAATAAGTTCAGCTTGCTATTAATAGTCGATTAATGGATCAATCCCTGGTATGGTGCCCAAGCCACACTCCGGGCCATTATTCCCATCTTCAAGCACCAAGATTATCAAGATTGTTTTACAGCTGCAATGACTTCCTGTGACATCAAAAATAGGGCTGGTTCACGTGACAGAGTAGACATGAAATATGTTTATATTTCATGCGCACAGCGATTTCTGAATAGTGGGCTCTTTAGCTCTTCTCATAGTCTCATTTCCATTAACATATATTATAACCAGCACAATTCCTCATTACAAATTACCAGACTCAGACATGCGGGAATATTGCATACGAGCAATATAAATAGTAGAGTTATACAAATGATTAATGCAGTTACTCTTTAGCTTTCTTTTAGTTCATCTTAAATAATACTTTTTATCATAACACTTGGTAGCACCTCCATACACACGCACACATTTTTGTGCATACTTTTGCTCTTATACTTTTACTTGCAGCGTTTTCTTTGGCAAGTATTCTCAGACTACTTTGGCATTATTATTTTTATTTTATTTATTCTATTTTTGTTATTATTTTACATCCCATCTCTGCATCATGACAGACTCTAAAATGCCGGTCACTACTGTTTGCACACTCGTTCCACATGCTGTAACTGTACTGGATGAGCTCACGCCATCCGATTATGCTGCATTTTCCAAGCTCATGATGCACATTCCACCTTTTCACGGCAAGGTGGAGGAATATCCTATTGCCATATAGATAAAGAGTGTGGAACGCCGGTTTACACAATTAGATGTGGCCCATACAAAGCATAAGGCAGATCTTGTGTGCATGTATCTTTCCTATATAATTGCAGCTGAGTGGGGAAATTACCTTGAGAGTTTGGGTGCACCTGGCCCTGTGTAATGAGAATTGTGTTGGTTATAATATATATTAATATAAATGAGACTACAAAAAAGCTGAAGAGCTCACTATTCGGAAATCGCTGTGCGCATGAAATATCATAACACATTTCACACGTCTGCGCTGTCACGTGACTCGGCCCCCATTTTTGATGTTACATCCTGCCACCTTTAGTGATCTAACATCTTATTTGGAGATAATATTCGAGATAGAAATATTTTTCACGGCCTCCAGAAGCTTAATCAGCTAAAATTCGTGGCTAATGCTGACCTTCCTAGCATTCCACCAGGATTTTGACTATTTATTGCACTGTACGAAAATGGACACCCTACCATACACCCTCATTTGTAACATTTTTGTCTGCCAAAGGAATTTAATAAGTACCTGTTGTAATAGGAATAGTTTATCTAAAATATATTTATAATTCAAAGTCCACTATAAAGGAGCTTGAAGAGCTCTGCTTATCTATTCAAAACTATCGACAGTGAAAATAGAAATCGCGGTTGTAAACAATCACAATTTCAAACAATCACAATTGTCACGTGCCATTGTAATAATTGATGTCACACCTGTT
>NW_026251681.1:0-1852 GCF_025024165.1 Kickxella alabastrina | reverse complement strand
ACCCCAAAACCCCAAAACCCCAAAACCCCAAAACCCCAAAACCCCAAAACCCCAAAACCCCAAAACCCCAAAACCCCAAACCCCAAAACCCCAAAACCCCAAAACCCCAAAACCCCAAAACCCCAAAACCCCAAAACCCCAAAACCCCAAAACCCCAAAACCCCAAAACCCAAACCCCAAAACCCCAAAACCCCAAAACCCCAAAACCCCAAACCCCAAAACCCCAAAACCCCAAAACCCCAAAACCCCAAACCCAAAACCCCAAAACCCCAAAACCCCAAAACCCCAAAACCCCAAAACCCCAAAACCCCAAAACCCCAAAACCCCAAAACCCCAAAACCCCAAAACCCCAAAACCCCAAAACCCCAAAACCCCAAAACCCCAAAACCCCAAAACCCCAAAACCCCAAAACCCCAAAACCCCAAAACCCCAAAACCCCAAAACCCCAAAACCCCAAAACCCCCAAAACCCCAAAACCCCAAAACCCCAAACCCCAAAACCCCAAAACCCCAAAACCCCAAAACCCCAAAACCCCAAAACCCCAAACCCCAAAACCCCAAAACCCCAAAACCCCAAAACCCCAAAACCCCCAAAACCCCAAAACCCCAAAACCCCAAACCCCAAAACCCCAAAACCCCAAAACCCCAAAACCCCAAAACCCCAAAACCCCCCAAACCCCAAAACCCCAATATATTAATAAAGATGAGACTACAAAATGAGCTAAAGAGCTCACTATTCAGAATTTACCATATGCATAAAATATCAAACATATTTTGTCTACGCTGTCACGTGACTCGGCCCCATTTCTGATGTCACATCAAGGAACCACATACACTTGCTAAGTATTTTACCTTAGGAGATATACACATATTTAAAGGGGTCTTGGGGTTTAAAGGGGGTATGGGGGTTTGCCAAGGAGGTGTATTATATTATAATATATCAAAGATTGGGAGGGGGTCTGTGAGGATCCCTGTAATGAGAATTTGACTAGCTACAATATATATTAATAAAGGTGAGACTATGGAAAGAGCTAAAGAGCTCCCTATTCAGAATTTACCATATGCATAAAATATCATAAACATATTTTACACATCTGCACTGTCACGTGACTCGGCCCCCATTTCTGATGTCACAATCCCTGTACAATATTTCAACATCAAGGAACCACATACACTTGCTAAGTGTTTTACCTTAGAAGATATACACATATTTAGAGGGGTTTTGCAGCTTAAAGGGGGTATGGAGGGGTTTTGCGGTTTAAATGGGGTATGGAGGGGTTTGCTAAGGAGGTGTGTCTTTATATATTTTACCAAAGATTGGGAGGGGGTCCGTGAGGATCCCTGCACAATCTTTCAACATCAAGAAACCACATACACTTGCTAAGTGTTTTACCTTGGGAGATATACACATATTTAGAGGGGTTTTGCAGCTTAAAGGGGGTATGGAGGGGTTTTGCAGTTTAAATGGGGTATGGAGGGGTTTGCTAAGGAGGTGTGTCTTTATATATTTTACCAAAGATTGGGAGGGGGTCCGTGAGGATCCCTGCACAATCTTTCAACATCAAGAAACCACATACACTTGCTAAGTGTTTTACCCTAGGAGATATACATATATTTAAAGGGGTTTTGCAGTTTAAAGGGGGTATGGAGGGGTTTTGCGGTTTAAAGGGGGTATGGAGGGGTTTGCTAAGGAGGTGTGTCTTTATATATTTTACCAAAGATTGGGAGGGGGTCCGTGAGGATCCCTGCACAATCTTTCAACATCAAGAAACCACATACACTTGCTAAGTGTTTTACCTTGGGAGATATACACATATTTAGAGGGGTTTTGCAGCTTAAAGGGGGTATGGAGG